>NC_057809.1:311290107-311320756 GCF_018294505.1 Triticum aestivum
AAAGCAATTTCCCCTCGAGGTAAATATAGTGAATATGATAGATGTCACACATATCCCTAAGAGCGAGCGCAAGCGCACATTACGGGACGTCTACGCCATAGAGTCGATCGCCCCAAAATTCAACCCATGTTCAGCTTGCCCGATCACCTTCGATCAAAAGGACCACCCAACCAGTATTTGTCATGGAGGTTTTGTAGCCCCGGTCCTCGATCCAATCATCGATGGATTCCATCTCAAGGGAGTCCTCATGGACGGTGGTAGTCGTCTCAATCTACTTTCTCCAGACACTGTTCGCAAAATGGGCATCAAATCGTTAAGAATCAGGCCCACTAAAACTACCTTTAAGGGAGTAATACCTGGTGTAGAGGCCCGCTGCACGGGCTCAATCATAGTGGAAGTCGTCTTTGGTTCGCCGGACACCTTCTGAAGCGAAGACCTGAGCTTTGATATTGTCCCGTTCCGCAGTGGCTATCACACACTTCTCGGACGAATGGCTTTCGCCCGCTTTAACGCGGTCCCACACTACGCCTATCTAAAGATTAAGATGCCCGGTCCACGTGGCATCATTACAATCAACGAAAACTTGGAATGCTCCCTCCGAATTGAGGAGCATACCGCGGCCATTACAGCCGAACTACAAAGCGGCCCTGTCAAGCCGCGCACCTTATCGGCTATTAAGCCGCCGGACTCTATTACACAAGGCCAGCCAATTCCGCATACTAACACCTCAGCAATTCCAGAGCTGGACTAGCAGATTTGCCTCCGTCGATCGCCATGTATATTCGCAGAAGCTGTACCGCGCATGCATAATTACGCGCTCAAAGTACCTTGGGCATCGGTGGAGGCACAATACGCACATGCCTATAGTACGGCTTGACCCTATACGACCTTCCCCTTTTCTCTAATTTTTTTATCTTTTACCACAGGTGCATCAAAACCTTCTCATCCTACAAACACACAAGGACTCTTTCCGAGCCTGCTTCCATACAAAGAGTCAAAAACCATTCCTCTCAAGGAATCTTTTCTTACTCAGGAGAAAGTGGCGCAGACGTGCGGCAGGAAGGTGCAAAGGACTTCGTAGACCACAACTTCACTCAAGAAACATCGGTGATGGCTCTCCTCTCCTCTCCTCTCTCCCCTCTCCTCCCACCTCCCACCACCTACCATGGCGATCTCTAGCTCTCCCTCCTATGGAAGGGCTCCAACACTTGGATTTTACACCGGGCTTGGCCCTGGCAGATCAGGTGAGACGCAGGTTTGGATCCACGGTTCACTTTTCCCCCTCTCGGGTGCCAAGGAATTCTTTCTGGTAGTCTCGTTCTCCTCAGCCTCCTTCTGCCTTTCGGTGGATTCAGTTGGTATTTCTCTTCAATGATGCATTGGTGGTATTAGTTCTGGTTTCAAGGTGGTCCAATTGTCCTCTCGGTCATTTCGGTTCTCTGTGGCCAATAATCAAGTGGGACACTTCATCTATGGTCTCAAGGATCGAATTTGGCCTGACTTTGTATGCCATTTTCATCTTTTCAATGGGCGATTCTCTCGGTTCTCTAATGATCACCATTGGCACGCTGATGAAGAGCTTTCTGATCTATCCTCTAGGAGGACAATGGAGATCAAATCAAATTTGGGTTTCCTGCACAGACATGATACTTTGGACAAGTCATCTGATCAGGAGCTCAGCAAGTTTCATATTGCTCCTATTAATCACATGCATTTCTCTAATGCAAATTCTGATGAGGCCTCTATTTCTTTGATGCCTTCGGATGACACTCGGATGAACAGCAGGATGATGGCCCCACAGAAAGTTCAAATTTCGACCCATAATTTGGGCGCTCAGTCAGGTGCGACCGACAAGGCAAATCAGCAATTACTACCAGTATTTACTACAGCCCACTCATTGCAGGAATATTATTTACTCCGGTAGAAATTACAGGAATCACAATTGGCTAACTACCTCATCTTGGGAGGCTTTAAATGCTTGATTGACTTTCCATATCCTTCCCCTCCGCAGTGTTTTTAAGTTCGGCCTACAAATATGCTCCTGCGCATTCTCAATGGCCTCCGGTCCTCACAAATAAACACAAGGCGGATTTAGCCCAAGACCAATATACTTGGGAGGAGATTACCACGCTTGCATCAAACTGGGCCATGCTATGCGCTAAATGCCTTCAATGGGGACACCAAAAAAATTCTTGCCCAACAAGACTCATTTGCATTCAATGCTTGGCTCCTGGCCATAAGGCATTTGTTTGCCCACAAAAAATGGCAAGTACAATCGAATCAATTACCCCTGTTCTTTCCCCGAGCCCTAATGGATCTACTGCACCTACCATTTCTATGCACAAATCTTTCCATCCAAGGAAAAAACGCCAGACCGTTCGATGTGAGAGTTGTGGTCACTATGCACATGTGTCATCATCATGCCTAGCGCGCCGCAGAGCACAAAGATGGCAATGGATTCCCAAATGACGCACAGTTTCCATTCCTACCCCTCACGGTCCGCCTTTCGCCTCAGCCTATCGCTGTCACTCCACCGCCCTCCTCCACCGTCGCTCTCCAAGCTGCAACAATGGCGAACTACCCATTGAACCCAGTCCCCTTCCTGCCTTTGGGATGGGCGGTCGAGCCTGGACCTGCTAACCGGGTGGTTCGCAGTGGCACGGTGGTCTCACCCATCGTGCCGCTAAATCACGACTTCCTCGCCATTGCGGAAGCCAGCCACTTTGTTCCTCTGCATCGTCGTCAGGCCATCCGAGATGCGGTTGAAGGTATGCTGCATAAATCTCAGTTGTTCACCACAGAGGCAAGCGATCATCCTTTTGGCATTGGCATCTTTGGATTTGTTGATTCCTTTGCGAGAGATACGGCAGTAGCGACTCCTTTAGAGCTTGAAGATGAAGATCTCCTCATAACTTTCGTTCCACACAATGCTGCTTTGAATAGGTGTACCACCACTTTCGGCCCGCAAGTTTGGTTGCTATACTTTGGATTTCCTTATGACTATCAGACAGAGTTTTACATCAACAAATCTATTGGGGGCTTTGGTGGTCTGATCTCATGGTATAACCCTAGACAAGACCGCAGGTATGTCATGGTTCATGTCCAGCTGATTCACATGAGATTGATACCCAAGAGCTTCGTGGTTCGTCAACTTGGAGGGGCCTGCGATTGTTGGACTGTTCAAGTCACCATACTCCGCAGTAGTGACTGGAATGCACATTTACCTGAAGTCCCACCTGCTGGCGCAGAACCACCGCCCCCCAATGGCGACCTGCATCCCCAGTTCGGCCCTGAGATGACTACAGAGCAGCTCTACCAGCAGCAAGTGCACAACTGGCTCGCACAGAACGGGGCTCCACCTGCAATGGGATAGCCAGCCATCCTTGATGGTGATTCTGATTCTGATACTGAAGAGGTCCAGATTGACGCTGGTTGGGGAGAGTGGCCGGCTCCTCCTACCCCGCAGCCGCAGTTACCACCTTACCTCATGAATTTTCAGGCATGGCTAGTGGCGCAGGGCCTGACTGTCCAAGATGGTCTCGTTCCTGAGAACAACATCTCGGTCAATGCTGCCCAAGCCTGGAATGATTCCATCACGTTGTCTGATGATTCTAGCACAAACCAGGAGGAACTGGCAATGGTTGTCTTTGAAAATAATGAGGCACTTGCTCCTTTCAATGCCATGGACACAGTATATCAACACAATGCTGAAACCTTTACCCTGTCTATTCAAGTGCACAACAATGGGATTCAGTTTAGTCTGTCTGCACAAGGTAATGAAGTGATGAACTTTTTGCTTGCCAATCCTGCCCCCTGCTTGCAGCTCAATACTTTCCTCTCTGCTGCCATCCGCCCAATCCTAGCATCCTTTGGTCCTTGGAGTACTAGATATGGCATCCGGAATCGGTCTGAGCAGCTTCAAGTGCAAATTTCAATTACATCGGAGGGCATTGGCATTTTGCAACTCCCCAACACCAACTATGCACCCCACTCTTCAGGACAAACCACTGTTGTCATTCAGGAGCTCGCTGAGCCACAGGCTGTCCAAACTGATGTTATTCAGAACCCTGACAGGGCCATCACTGCAGATCAGAGTCATGAGATTCAGACTTCTGAAGTTCAGTCTACTATGGTTCTGAATACTGAGGTCCAGATCCATGAGATTCAACACTTTGCTGCTGTTTCAGATGATCTCCCCGCTGGGCAAGATGGTGCACTGATTGGTGGTTCCTGTACACATCCTGATGAAGTTGCCCTCCCCATCCTGGTGACTCAGTCCATGTCTGAGGGACGAATTCACATCTCTCCATCCAAAAATTCTATGACAGCCAGCATGTCAGGACCCCGACTCAATGCCACATCGATCTAGCATGTAACACCTCATATCACTTTGCGGCCTCACGCACGGTATCCCCACGGGTGTCGCCTTACCTTTGCCCGGGACCGTTTGCGCCTTTTGGCACACGTATATGACAGTGTCGCTAGCATCCATATGATAAGGAGCCCGGGCTGACATGGCTAGTCGTAAACCCAAAGTGGCACAAACTTACAGGGACAGGCATCCATGACCCAGCATCGAACGTGTCGGTCATCAGCGAGTGAATCCAGGCTGTAGCACTGGGCTAACAGGACTCCGGTGAACCGGGCTGTAGCGGGCTAACAGGACTCCGGTATTCATCGCGTGACATTTCCTCGAAGGGACAGACACAGGATCGAAGAAGGACACATGCCGGCCAGCCTAAGTGTTCTGGAGCAGTAGCAAGCTACCAGGGCTCAGTGGAAGCACTAGGAGACATTTCCCGGTAAGAGAGACTACTAAGGATAAACAACTAGATAGTCAGATCCCACACATAGCAATACACATTACACGTACGCATAACATGCAAGTATGTGCTGTACAACATGGCATCACAGCATAACTCAACAACTCATATAGATAAAGGCTCAGAAGAGCCATCATAGCATTTATTACAAACAGGGGTCACATGACCCAACATTCAGAGCAATCAAGCAACAAACGAAAGCATTACATGTCTGAGTACAGACATCTTTAAATGAAAAGGCTGAAAGCCTGACTATCTACAACGTCCGATCAAGATCGTAGCTGAGGTACAAGCTACTTGTCGAAGTCCATGAGAACACTAGTAAGACCGAAGTCTCCGCTGCAAAAACATAAATAAAGCGACATGAGTACAAAGGTACTCAGCAAGACTTCCATCAGATCCTATCATACATGCATGTGTATCAAGGGGGTAATGTGGGGTTTAGTTGCAACAAGCCAGCTTTGACTCTGTGGCTAACCTGTTCTACGACTACCAGAACTTCTTGAGGTGATATGGCGCACACGAGTCCACTAATCACCACACAATACACTACTATGGATTCATCCCCGTCTCCCTACGAGAAGGCCATCCATAGCACTCACACTTGTCTTGAGCTTTTTAGAGTATCCACTTCAAGTTGTCTATGTACCATGTAAGCATCCAAGAAGTCCATAACCGCGGACCCGGCTATTCGAATAGATCATGTTAACCCTGCAGGGGTGTACTTCTTCACAAACGCTCTCGCCACTTACCGCCATGTACACGTCATGTATCTCATTAACCTTCAAGCGGAAGCCTAGCGAGGGTGTCGGCCACGACCTGACTAACCACACAAGACTCTAGTCCAGGTTTATCGCCTATTCGGGTTCCATCCGCAAGGAGATCCGGCCGGGGTGTCGCTCACGGCCCCAAACGATGTGTGCAGGGTTCCCGAGCCCACCATCCGGGTGTCACTCGGTACACCAGGCCACCTGTGCCTAGTCTGTCCCAAGCCCACCCTGCCGGGTGCCACTTGGTAGAAAAATAGCACTACCTACAAACACCAGAAACTAGTTGCGACTCCTGGACAGAGACCAAGTTGGTTAATAAGTCGAGAGAGTCAATTAAGGATCCCAATGTGTGGTAGTATCGAGTCATTGGACAACATACATAGAACTCAGTGCTTAAGGACGGTTCCAGTGAGACAACCCACCATGTACTCCTACATGGCCTCTCACCGCTACCTTTACCAAATCGTGTTCACACACTTCACTCTCAGCATCAGAACATATCGTAACACTCCAATTCATTCCCAATGAATCAGACCTGACACAACTCTAAGCAATAGCAGGCATAGCATGGTAGGAACACATCAGTGGCTTCAATCAACTCCTACACATGCTAGTGGGTTTCAACTATTTACTGTGGCAATGACAGGTCATGCAGAGGAATGGGTTCAACTACCGCAGCACAAAGTAGCAGATGAATCGTTGTTGTCCTAATGCAATAACTGAGAGCAGGAGCGAGAGAGTAGGGTTTTATCGAAATGAACAAGGGGGTTTGCTTGCCTGGTAAATCAACAGAGGAGGCACTGCTTCACAGACAGGTACTCTGGAACAGACTCTGGAGCAGGACCTATCGAGAAGGAACAGTGTCGGCAATCAATACACAAACATATGCAACAATATGATGCATGAACATGGCATGAAGATGTGATGTTGTTTGAGCTAAGGCAGCTAGTAATCATTTGGTTTGAAGTCCATTTGAACCAAAGGCTCAAATGCATCTCCAAAGTAAGCTCTTATAAATGCCATAATGTGTTTTCTCATATACAGCATGTATAAGTTGGTTTGTCATGCATGAAACTAGTACAGATGGATAGGTTGCATTTTTCTGATAATTTTTCATATATAAATTATTTCAATCTGAGCTACGGTTGAATTGATATGAATTTTTGAAGTTTAAATTATTTTCTGGAATTTCCTGAATTAAAATAATTCCAGAAAATAAATAATTGCGTCAGCATTGAGTAAGCATGACGTCAGCACGTCAACTGCGGCTGACTGGGTCAAACCTGACGTGTGGGGTCCACACGTCAGTGACAGGGGGTTAAACAGGGTTAGTTTAATCCTAATTAAAAAGGTTAGTGGCGCTGGGGCCCACTGTCAGTGTCAGGGGGGGTTAGTTAACGGTGATTAGCACTAAGCTAATCACCAGGCCGACGGGGCCCACTCGTCAGGCCGGCGAGGTCGTCGGCGGCGACCTCTGGACGCGGCGGCGTCCGCGATACCGGCCACGGGGACGGCGTCGGAGAGCACCGGGGCGTAGCCCGGGCTCTCGCGCATCTGGAGGGGCAGGTGGGAGGAGCTGGGGAGGCCGGAGCTCGCCGGAGCAAAGCTCGCGGCGGCGGCCGGAGCTCGGCTTCGATCGGGAACGGGCTGCGGGGCACGGGGAGGCCACCTGAGGGGCTCGGTGGCACCCTCGTGGCACCGGGAGCATGATGGGGTGCTCGGTTTGGGCGGAGGCGGGCCGAGATGACGACAGCGGCATGGTCGGCGGCGGGAAGCTTCGGCCGTGGTGGGGAAAGGGCTACGGCGTGCGAGTGACCAAGCGGAGAGGGGGAAACGGTGGCGGAGCTCACCGCGGTTGCTGCGGGCGTCGAAGCGGGCTCGGGGACGCACTGGAGACGGCGGGGCGGCGATGGGGATCCACGGTGGCCGGCGATGAAGAAGACGATGGTGTCGGCGATGGAGCGCGTCCCTGGTCACTTGGCTCGTCGAGGACGATGCGGACGACGAGGCGGAGCTTCTAGGCTCGGGCGGAGGGCGAGGGGAGGCCGGTGGCCGCGGCAACGGCGAGCGGTGGCGTCGATGGCGTTCGGCCGTGAGAGAGAGAGACAGAGGAGAGGACGAGGGCGAGGGAGAGAGCAGGGGGAGAGGAGGAGCACGGGGGGGAAGAGTGAGAGGGGTCGGGGCGGCGCGTGGCGTCTCCAGAGGCGTCCAGATGAGGAGGGGAGAGGGCAGGCAGGCAGGGAGGCCGGTGGCATGGCGCGGCGGAGCGCGCGCGCATCGGGCACGCGCCCATCCCCCTGTCGAGGACGAAGACGACAGAGGAGGGGGCCAGTGGGCTGGGCCGGCGCTGGCTGCTGCTGGGCTGCACAGGGAGGAGCCCCAGGTAAGTCTCCCTTTTTATTTCTGTTTTCTTTTCTATTTTTCTGACATTTGTTTTGATTTAATTAAAATATTAAATCATTTTATTACCTTATGCCAATTTTTGCAGGAGCTAACTATATTATTCTAGAGCTCCCCAACAGGTGGCATAATTTTTGGACATATATTAATATATATAACTAATATATTTCCAATGCAAATATTTATGCATTAATTCCAAATGCCCAAAATAAATACCTATGAGCTCTTAAAAATATTGGTTTGATTTTTATCTCTGTCCAATATTTTCAGAGAGCAACATGAGCATTTTCTTGGACCCTTTTGGAGAAATTTTTATTTGGGTCATTTTCAAAAATGATTCTGAGGGTTCCACCAATCCTCATTTCAAATTTAAATGGAATATAAACATGATGCACAAATGACTAGCTAGTCTAGGTCATACCAGACAAGGCATGTGACAACTCGCCCCCACTTGAAAGAATCTCGTCCTGAGATTCAGGGGTCGACGGAAAGAAAGCGGGGTACTCCAGTCGAAGACGATCTTCTCGCTCCCAAGTAGCTTCTCTCTCGGAATGATGAGACCACTGAACCTTGAGAAACTTGATGTTCTGACGTCGGGTAACACGCTCTGCTTGATCAAGAATGCGAACCAGGTACTCTCGGTATGTGAGGTTATCTTGGAGATCAAGCGTTTCGTGGTCCACTCCGCGGATAGGATCCGAGAAGCAACGCCTGAGTTGAGAGACGTGGAAGACATCATGAACTCGAGAAAGATGTGGGGGTAGTTCCAACTGGTAGGCAACCTCTCCTCGTTTAGCGAGAATGCGAAAAGGACCAATGTAACGAGGAGCCAACTTGCCCTTGATACCGAAACGATGGGTACCCTTCAAAGGAGTAACCCGAAGGTAAGCTTTGTCGCCAATTTCATAAGCCACTTCCTTATGATGACGATCATACTGACTCTTTTGACGAGACTGGGCTGTTTTCAAGTTCTCACGAATGATCCGAACTTTCTCTTCTGCCTCCTGGATCATGTCCGGTCCAAAGAATTGTCTTTCACCGGTTTCTGACCAGTTCAAAGGTGTTCGACATCTTCGTCCATAGAGAACTTCAAAAGGAGATTTCTTGAGACTGGATTGATAGCTATTGTTATAAGAAAACTCGGCAAAAGGAAGACATTTCTCCCAATCCATACCGAATGAGATAACGCAAGCTCTAAGCATGTCTTCGAGAATTTGGTTGACCCGTTCCACCTGACCACTCGACTGAGGGTGGAAAGCGGTACTGAAGGAAAGATGGGTTCCCATGGCAGTTTGGAAACTCTCCCAGAAATGAGAAGTGAAAAGACTGCCACGGTCTGAATTAATCTCTAGTGGAACACCATGAAGTGGCACTATTTGAGAAATGTATAAGTCAGCAAGCTGACTAGCAGTGATACTCTCTCGAACAGGAAGGAAGTGAGCCACTTTGGAAAGACGATCAACGACTACAAAGATAGCGTTATTCCCTCTCTTGGTCCTGGGAAAGCCGGTGATGAAGTCCATACCAACTTTGTCCCATTTCCATTCAGGAATAGCTAAAGGCTGAAGGGTGCCAACAGGTCTTTGATGCTCTGCCTTAACGCGACGACAAACGTCACATTTAGCAATGAACTCAGCGATTTCTCTCTTCATCCTAGTCCACCAGAACCTCTGGCGTAGGTCCTGATACATCTTAGTACTATCGGGATGAATCGTGAAAGGATATTCATGCGCCTCCTTAAGAATCAATTGACGAAGAGGTTGCTTCTTGGGGACCACCAGGCGGTTCCCAAAGAAAACAACACCACGATCATCCATAGAGAAACTACCAGCAACTCCCTTCTTAACGTTATCCTTGATACGAGAAATACCCGTATCATATTGCTGGCTAGTTATGATCTGATCCTCAAGAGTAGGTTTCGCCACCAAGGTAGAAAGGAATCCGTGAGGAGCAATGTGAAGGTTAAGCTTACAGAATTCCTCATGGAGAAGGGGTTGGCCTTGCTGCAGCATGAGATTGTTGCAATAGGATTTACGGCTTAGAGCATCAGCCATGACATTGGCTTTGCCTGGGGTGTAGGTAATCCCTAGATCATAATCTGTGATTAACTCCAACCAACGTCTTTGCCTAAGGTTCAGATCCGGTTGGGTGAAGATATACTTGAGACTCTGGTGATCGGTGTAGATCTCGCAACGTTTACCAAGAAGGTAATGTCGCCAGGTTTTTGAGTGCATAGACTACGGCTGCAAGCTCTAGATCATGTGTAGGATAATTCTCCTCATGTGGATGCAACTGTCGAGATGCATAGGCAATCACATGACGATCCTGCATAAGAATGCAACCTAGTCCCTGTCGTGAGGCATCGCAGTAGATAATAAAGTCTTTAGTGAAATCCGGTGGCACAAGTATGGGAGCAGAAGTCAGGCGCCTTTTCAGTTCCTGAAAACTGTATTCACACTATGGGGACCACTCGAACTTTTTATCCTTCTTGAGAAGTTCCATGAGGGGTTTGGCTACTTTGGAGAAATTTTCAACAAAGCGGCGACAATAGCTGGCTAGACCAAGGAAACTCCTAACTTGTTTAACGGTTTCAGGTGGAGTCCAATCGAGAACAGCCTGAACTCTCTCGGGATTGACAGCAATGCCCTTACCAGAAATTACGTGGCCTAGGTAGGTCACTTCTGGCAACCAAAATTCACACTTGGAGAACTTGGCATAAAGGCGGTGCTCTCTGAGTTTTTCTAAAACAAGTCTAAGATGTTCGGCATGCTCTTCCTCGTTCTTCGAGTAAATAAGAATATCATCGAGGTAAACCACGACGAACTTATCTAAGTACTCCATGAAGATCGAGTTCATCAAGCGGGAGAATGTGGCTGGGGCGTTGGTTAGGCCAAAGGACATGACGGTGTACTCGTACTGGCCATAATGAGTGACAAAAGCTGTCTTGGGGATGTCCCCGTTTCTGATCTTGATTTGGTGGTATCCTAACCTCAAATCCATCTTGGAGAAGACTGAGGATCCAGCGAGCTGATCATACAGGTCGTTGATCCTGGGGAGCGGATACTTGTTCTTTATCGTGACCAAATTAACGGGACGATAATCTACAACCATCCGGTCCGTACCATCCTTCTTCTTAACAAAGAGGACGGGGCAAGCCCAAGGAGAAGAACTAGGACGGATGAAACCTTTTTGCAAGGACTCGTCAAGTTGTTTCTTAAGCTCGGCTAGTTCTAAGGGTGCCATCTTGTAAGGTCTCCTGGAGATTGGAGCTGTTCCTGGGATAAGATCTATGACGAACTCTACATCTCTGTCAGGTGGAACACCTGGCAGTTCCTCTGGAAAGACATCCGGAAAGTCACGGACTACCGGGATATCTTCAAGGTCTGGAAGAGGGCTGGCATTAAGAGAATAGAGCTGACGCTTTGCAACTCTAGTGGTGACAGTGACTATCTTGCCAGATGGGTGTGTAAGCTGAACAGATCTGGTGTAACAATCAATCTTGGCATGATGAGCTGTCATCCAGTCCATACCCAAGATGATGTTAATATCTGAGGACTTGAGGGCTACAAGTGATGCAAGGAATACAAGTCTATCAACAAGGATTTCGTTACCATGGCTGATTCTGGTGGTCTGCCATCTAGACCCTGGGGTTTGGATTTCAAGCGGAGTTGGCATATCACAAAATGACATGTCGTGCAAACGAGCATAGCCTCCAGAAATGAAGGAGTGAGATGCTCCAGTATCGAATAGAACTGATGCTGGGTGACAATTGACAAGGAGTGTACCAAGAACGACATCTGTATCATCATGAGCGTCTTTAGCTGAGACGTGATGCACACGTCCACATTTAGTGTGAACTGGCTTGGCTTTGATCGTCTTACTCGGTTGCTTAACACAGCCAACAGTCTTCTCGGGCTGGGGTGGAGCATAACTAGTCTGAGAGCAGTCATGTGCATAGTGTCCTGGCTTCCCGCATGTGAAGCAAGTCCCTAAGGTTGGACGCGGACCCGCACTGACAAGCGGTCTACCAGTAGGCCTGGGTGAAACATATGACTGAGCTGGAGGAGGCACCACATGGGATGGCCTCGGTGCATAACCGGAAGGAAGAGCGGAGTTTGGAACCCAAATCCGGCGCTTCTGGGAACTAGAGCCAGAGGAAGATCCCAAATCACGGGTGTGCTTACGAGACTCCTCGTAAGTGAGCTGAGCTGTCTCTGCATTGATGGCCTTGTTCACAAGGGCTTGGAATGTATCACAATGATGCAGGTGGAGATCACGATGCAACTTGGGGTTGAGACCCTTCCGGAACCTAGCCTGCTTCTTGGCGTCTTCTTCTGTGGCATAGCGGGCAAGGTTCTCAAACTCTCTACTATAAGCATCAACAGCCATCTTACTCTGGGCGAAACTATAGAACTCTTCTCTCTTGCGATCGATGAGGGCTTCAGGAATGTGATGCTCGCGAAAAGCCTCAGTGAAATCTCTCCAGGTAGGATTCTGGCCAGTTGGAAGCATAGCCTCATAGTTCTGCCACCAAAGACTAGCAGGACCTTCCAGGTGGTATGTGGCATAGGTGACCTTGTCATCTTCAGCTACGCTCGCGGAACGCAGCTTATGAGTGATGCTACGGAGCCAGTCATCTGCATCGAGTGGCTCGATGGAATGATGAAAGGTAGGTGGGTGCAAGCGAATGAAGTCATGAATGGTCGCAGACTTATTGGACCGATGTGCGGTGTTCTCCTCGATACGTGCCAACAAACGGTTAGACTCACGCTTGTTCCTCTCCATTTCTAACATGAACTCTGTCAACGAAGGCGGGTCGGGAGGATCCTCATCCCTACCATCTTCATGGTTCTGGCTACGAATAATAGAACTTGATGACATCCTGAGAAACGAAACCAGGGACGGAGTCAGCATCAACTATAGACTGTAGAATGTAGGACAAGGAATTAGTATCTCTCGAACTCCTAGGAAAATTCCGGCAGCATAACGGCAGTAAAATGCTCAGAATGAGACATCCTACTAAAAATGGGGTGGTAACATACTCATCAGCATTACTCAAGGTTCTGAGATCATACTAAACAGACTACACCGGAAATACTCAAAACTGGGGTATGACTCTGATCAACCAATCCTATGGGACTACGGAGTAGTAACACGTGATCCTGATAGACGGAAGAGAAAGCCTAGTTCCTTAACCCCGTAGGAAAGATAGGATGACTCAGATCAGAAGGCCATGAGGTATAAGGAGTAAAAAGAGCCTTACGTTCCTTCCCACAATCAATTCCCTTATATAACTAAAGAATTTCTAGACTCAACTTCGACCAGTTTGGCTTGGTAATCCTACAGGCAGTCAGGCTCTGATACCAATGCTGTCAGGACCCCGACTCAATGCTACATCGATCTAGCATGTAACACCTCATATCACTTTGCGGCCTCACGCACGGTATCCCCACAGGTGTCGCCTTACCTTTGCCCGGGACCGTTTGCGCCTTTTGGCACACATATATGACAGTGTCGCTAGCATCCATATGATAAGGAGCCCGGGCTGACATGGCTAGTCGTAAACCCAAAGTGGCACAAACTTACAGGGACAGGCATCCATGACCCAGCATCGAACGTGTCGGTCATCAGCGAGTGAATCCAGGCTGTAGCACTGGGCTAACAGCACTCCGGTGAACCGGGCTGTAGCGGGCTAACAGGACTCCGGTATTCATCGCGTGACATTTCCCCGAAGGGACAGACACAGGATCGAAGAAGGACACATGTCGGGCAGCCTAAGTGTTCCGGAGCAGTAGCAAGCTACCAGGGCTCAGTGGAAGCACTAGGAGACATTTCCCGGTAAGAGAGACTACTAAGGATAAACAACTAGATAGTTAGATCCCACACATAGCAATACACATTACGCGTACGCATAACATGCAAGTATGTGTTGTACAACATGGCATCACAGCATAACTCAACAACTCATATAGATAAAGGCTCAGAAGAGCCATCATAGCATTTATTACAAACAGGGGTCACATGACCCAACATTCAGAGCAATCAAGCAACAAACGGAAGCATTACATGTCTGAGTACAGACATCTATAAATGAAAAAGGCTGAAAGCCTGACTATCTACAACGTCCGATCAAGATCGTAGCTGAGGTACAAGCTACTTGTCGAAGTCCATGAGAACACTAGTAAGACCGAAGTCTCCGCTGCAAAAACATAAATAAAGCAACATGAGTACAAAGGTACTCAGCAAGACTTACATCAGATCCTATCATACATGCATGTGTATCAAGGGGGTAATGTGGGGTTTAGTTGCAGCAAGCCAGCTTTGACTTTGTGGCTAACCTGTTCTACGACTACCAGAACTTCTTGAGGTGATATGGCCCACACGAGTCCACTAATCACCACACAATACACTACTATGGATTCATCCCCATCTCCCTACGAGAAGGCCATCCATAGCACTCACACTTGTCTTGAGCTTTTTAGAGTATCCACTTCAAGTTGTCTATGTACCATGTAAGTATCCAAGAAGTCCATAACCGCGGACCCGGCTATTCGAATAGATCATGTTAACCCTGCAGGGGTGTACTTCTTCACACACGCTCTCGCCACTTACCGCCATGTACACGTCATGTATCTCGGCAACCTTCAAGCGGAAGCCTGGCGAGGGTGTCGGCCACGACCTGACTAACCACACAAGACTCTAGTCCAGGTTTATCACCTATTCGGGTTCCATCCGCAAGGAGATCCGGCCGGGGTGTCGCTCATGGCCCCAAACGATGTGTGCAGGGTTCCCGAGCCCACCATCCAGGTGCCACTCGGTACACCAGGCCACGTGTGCCTAGTCTGTCCCAAGCCCACCCTGCCGGGTGCCACTTGGTAGAAAAATAGCACTACCTACAAACACCAGAAACTAGTTGCGACTCCTGGACAGAGACCAAGTTGGTTAATTAGTCGAGAGAGTCAATTAAGGATCCCAATGTGTGGTAGTATCGAGTCATTGGACAACATACATAGAACTCAGTGCTTAAGGACGGTTCCAGTGAGACAACCCACCATGTACTCCTACATGGCCTCTCACCGCTACCTTTACCAAATCGTGTTCACGCACTTCACTCTCAGCATCAAAACATATCGTAACACTCCAATTCATTCCCAATGAATCAGACCTGACACAACTCTAAGCAATAGCAGGCATAGCATGGTAGGAACACATCAGTGGCTTCAATCAACTCCTACACATGCTAGTGGGTTTCAACTATTTACTGTGGCAATGATAGGTCATGCAGAGGAATGGGTTCAACTACCACATCACAAAGTAGCAGATGAATCGTTGTTGTCCTAATGCAATAACTGAGAGCAGGAGCGAGAGAGTAGGGTTTTATCGAAATGAACAAGGGGGTTTGCTTGCCTGGTAAATCAACAGAGGAGGCACTGCTTCACAGACAGGTACTCTGGAACAGACTCCGGAGCAGCACCTATCGAGAAGGAACAGTGTCGGCAATCAATACACAAACATATGCAACAATATGATGCATGAACATGGCATGAAGATGTGATGTTGTTTGAGCTAATGCAGCTAGTAATCATTTGGTTTGAAGTCCATTTGAACCAAAAGCTCAAATGCATCTCCAAAGTAAGCTCTTATAAATGCCATAATGTGTTTTCTCATATACACCATGTATAAGTTGGTTTGTCATGCATGAAACTAGTACAAATGGATAGGTTGCATTTTTCTGATAATTTTTCATATATAAATTATTTCAATCGGAGCTACGGTTGAATTGATATGAATTTTTGAAGTTTAAATTATTTTCTGGAATTTCCTGAATTAAAATAATTCCAGAAAATAAATAATTGCGTCAGCATTGAGTAAGCATGACGTCAGCAAGTCAACTGCGGCTGACTGGGTCAAACCTGACATGTGGGGTCCACACGTCAGTGACAGGGGGTTAAACAGGGTTAGTTTAATCCTAATTAAAAAGGTTAGTGGCGCTGGGGCCCACTGTCAGTGTCAGGGGGGGTTAGTTAACGGTGATTAGCACTAAGCTAATCACCTGGCCGACGGGGCCCACTCGTCAGGCCGGCGAGGTCGTCGGCGGCGACCTCTGGACGCGGCGGCGTCCGCGATACCGGCCACGGGGACGGCGTCGGAGAGCACCGGGGCGTAGCCCGGGCTCTCGCGCATCTGGAGGGGCAGGTGGGAGGAGCTGGGGAGGCCGGAGCTCGCCGGAGCAAAGCTCGCGGCGGCGGCCGGAGCTCGGCTTCGATCGGGAACGGGCTGCGGGGCACGGGGAGGCCACCTGAGGGGCTCGGTGCCACCCTCGTGGCACCGGGAGCACGATGGGGTGCTCGGTTTGGGCGGAGGTGGGCCGAGACGATGACGGCGGCATGGTCGGCGGCGGGAAGCTTCGGCCGTGGTGGGGAAAGGGCTACGGTGTGCGGGTGACTAAGCGGAGAGGGGGAAACGGTGGCGGAGCTCACCGCGGTTGCAGCGGGCGTCGAAGCAGGCTCGGGGACGCACTGGAGACGGCGGGGCGGCGATGGGGATCCACGGCGGCCAGCGATGAATAAGACGACGGTGTCGGCGATGGAGCGCGTCCCTGGTCACTTGGCTCATCGAGGACGATGCGGACGACGAGGCGGAGCTTCTAGGCTCGGGCGGAGGGCGAGGGGAGGCCGGTGGCCACGGCAACGGCGAGCGGTGGCGTCGGTGGCGTTCGGCCGTGAGAGAGAGAGACAGAGGAGAGGACGAGGGCAAGGGAGAGAGCAGGGGGAGAGGAGGAGCACAGGGGGGAAGAGTGAGAGGGGTCGGGGCGGCGCGTGGCGTCTCCAGAGGCGTCCAGACGAGGAGGGGAGAGGGCTGGCATGCAGGGAGGCTGGTGGCGTGGCGCGGCGGAGCGCGCGCGCGTCGGGCACGCGCCCATCCCCCTGTCGAGGACGAAGACGACAGAGGAGGGGGCCAGTGGGCTGGGCCGGCGCTGGCTGCTGCTGGCCTTCACAGGGAGGAGGCCCAGGTAAGTCTTCCTTTTTATTTCTGTTTTCTTTTCTATTTTTCTGACATTTGTTTTGATTTTATTAAAATATTAAATCATTTTATTACCTTATGCCAATTTTTGCAGGAGCTAACTATATTATTCCAGAGCTCCCCAACAGGTGGCATAATTTTTGGACATATATTAATATATATAACTAATATATTTCCAATGCAAATATTTATGCATTAATTCCAAATGCCCAAAATAAATACCTATGAGCTCTTAAAAATATTGGTTTGATTTTTATCTCTGTCCAATATTTTCAGAGAGCAACATGAGCATTTTCTTGGACCCTTTTGGAGAAATTTTTATTTGGGTCATTTTCAAAAATGATTCTGAGGGTTCCACCAATCCTCATTTCAAATTTAAATGGAATACAAACATGATGCACAAATGACTAGCTAGTCTAGGTCATACCAGACTAGGGATGTGACACAGCATCACTCCACCTTCATTACTGAATATCCATGAACCGGCTAACATTGAGGTGACTAGCTCTAAGGACTCTGGTTCATCTATACAAGCTCTTTCTGATAGCAATTCTTTAGACTACATGTCTCTGCTTACTGACCAGATGCGCAAAGATAGAAAGAAGAAACCCATTGCTATTGATGAATCCAATCTGCGTCGTAGTACCCGCTCCAATAAGTATGATGGCTTCAAAGCCTCGTCAATGGTAGATCCACTAGAAGCAAGGTCAAAGCTCGACAAGTGCCCGAAGCGCCCAACCACAGCTCCACCACCTCTGTTGAGCCAAGCTCTGCGCCTCCACCAACACCAGTTCATGTGCTTCAGATGATCGACACAGTCAGATGCAACATTCCTGCGGCTGAACTCTCCGAAGACATCCTTATGGCTGATCAGGAGAGCACGACCTCACCCTCCTCTTAAGCCACAGCTTCATGCCCCCCAAGCAGCAGTGGAATGTTCTGGTGTGGAACATTTGAGGAATAAACTCCGACGACAAGTTACTAGCTATTAGAAATGCTATCGAGACCTGTAGTTGTGATGTAATCTGCCTGCAAGAGACCAAGCGCATGCATTTTGATTTGGCTTTCCTTCAAACCTTTTGTCCTAAACGCTTCGATCATTTTGCTTATGTTCCTTCTCGTGGGGCTTCTGGGGGAATTATTACTATTTGGAATGGCTCCGCTTTTATTGGATCAGTCTGTTACTCTGAAACTCATGCTCTTGGGATTACTCTGACCTCCAAAGTTTCTGGAAATGTTTGGTCATTATATAATATTTATGGGCCTTGCCAAGGCAATGATCATGTTCTTTTCACTGATTGGTTGTATGATCTGGATATACCAGACTCTGAAGATTGGTTGCTAGTGGGAGACTATAACTTTATACGATCATCTGCAAATAGAAATAAGGCGGGAGGTGATCCAAAGGACATTTTAATGTTCAACGACATTATCCGGACGCAAGCACTAGTTGAAATACCTATCAAAGGCCGCTCATACATCTGGAGTAACATGCAGGATGACCCGCTACTCGAGCAACTAGATTGGTTTTTCTCATCCTGCCATTGGACTCAATCTTTCCCAAATACATTAGTTTCCACCTTGGGGAAACCAATATGTGTGGTACATATTGAAACAACCATCCCCAAAAGCAATATTTTTAGATTCGAAAACTACTGGACTAACCACTCAAACTTCCTACAAGTTGTGGCAACATCTTGGAACAAACAATGCCATGCCAAAAATGTTGCGGCCACCATCTGCAAAAAAATGAAGAACCTTCGATATGATTTGAAATCCTGGAGCAAAAACATATCCAAGCTTTCTATTCTCATCCAAAACTGCAACCAGGCCCTCCTTGAGCTCGATGGGCTTGAAGATTAGAGACCGCTGTCCCTACCTGAAGCTAATTTCAGACACATTATTAAAACCCACCTTCTGAAGCTCTTACATTTTCAGAACCAGTACTGGAAGAAGCAGTGCACGATCAGGTATATCAAGTTTGGCACTGAAAACACAAAGTTATTCCATGCACTTGCCACAGAACGGTATAGGAAGAACTCCATAGCCACACTGAAGACACCTGATGGAGAAATAGTCAGTGACCACACGTCCAAAGAGGCACTTCTGTTTAACACTTATAAGCAAAGAGTGGGTGAATTGTCCCCACCTGAAATGAAATTTGATCTACCTAACATCATCAAGAGAATTGACGGACTCGAGACCTTATCAACACCGTTTACACAGAAAGAAATCGATGAGGTAGTCAGAACCATGCCCAATGACAGAGCTCCTGGACCTGGCGACTTCAATGGGCAGTTCTTGAAATCTTGCTGGCATAACATCAAAAATGACCTCTACAAACTTTGTGAGGAATTCTATAGTGGCAACATAGACCTCGCCAGCATTAACTCAGGTTTCATCACCCTCATTCCTAAGATCAACTCCCCCGAGACTGCTAATGACTTCAGACCGATCACGCTCCTTAACTGCTGTCTGAAGATCATAACAAAGATCTTGGCTAATAGGCTGCAGAAAATCATGCTCAAAATCATGCACCGAAACCAATACGGTTTTCTCCGCACCCACACCATTCAGGATTGTATTGCTTGGGCCTTCGAGTACATATATCAGTGCATGCAATCCGGCACTCCAATCATTCTGCTCAAGCTCGATTTTGCAAAAGCGTTCGACACCATAGAACACCCTGCCATGCTTGCTATCATGAAGCAAATGGGATTCGATGATAGATGGCTCAACTGGATCAAGAAGAGTTTTGAGTCAGGTACTTCTTCCGTGCTTCTGAATGGTGTCCCGGGCCGACAATTTCACTGCAGACGTGGCGTTCGTCAGGGAGATCCACTTTCTCCTCTCATTTTCGTCCTTGCTGTCGACCTCCTACAAGCTGCAATAAATGATGTGTACAGACAGCACAAGATCGAACTCTCGATCCTTTGCAATCAACCAACTGATTATCCTGTGGTCCAATATGCCGACGACACCATTTTGATGATGCCTGCATGTCCCGGTCAAGTCAAAATTATGAAGCAACTGCTATTGGATTATGCTGATTCCATCGGTCTAAAGATAAACTTCCAAAAATCATTCCTCATACCACTCAATGTACAGGGGGACATGGTTAATCAACTAGCTCAAATTTGGGGATGCACTAAGGGTAAAATGCCCTTCACCTACCTTGGTTTGCCAATGGGCACCACCAAGCCGACCATGGTGGATTTGATGCCACTAGTGGAAAGAACTGAAAGAAGGCTATCTTCCTCCCTATGTATGCTGGATCAGGGTTCTAAACCGACTCTCCTAAATTCACTCATAACGTCCATGCTGATATACCCAATGTGTACGCTAAGGTTCCCTCCCAAATTGATTGAACAACTTGACAAAATCCGAAGGCGCTGCTTGTGGCGCAAGAAAACTGACCAGGGGGAAAAAGCAACCTCCCTAGGTGCATGGGACTTAGTCTGCCGCCCCAAGAATCGCAGAGGCCTAGGGATTCTCGATATCAAAATCCAAAACGCAGCTCTCCTTCTCAAGTTTCTACACAGCTTCTACAACAAGCATGACATCCCTTGGGTCCATCTGATCTGGAATACATACTACAACAACAAGGTGCCCCATGCCACGGATGCTTGCGGCTCTTTCTGGTGGAAAGATGTCATGAACTTGAGTGACATTTATCATGGGATCACTACGATACAAATTGGCATAGGTGACACCGTGTTGTTCTTGAAAGATCACTGGAGTGATCACCTGAACGAAGAAGCTTTCCCCCGGGCTTTCTCATTCACCAAACTTGAGGATGCTTCGGTTGCTGACTTCTTGGCGATAACCAATATCCACACTGGCTTTCACCTTCCCCTGACACCGCTGGCTCGACAAGAACTTCAACAACTACAAGCCCAAACTACACACACAATCCCTGACGGGGACAAACCTGACCAGTGGACCTATTCCTGGGGAGCCAAATACACTTCGGCCAGATACTATAAATTATTCTTCAGGAATGTCTCGGCTGATCCAGCCATTGCTTGGATTTGGGACTCAAAATGCACAACCAAGATCAAAGTGTTTGCGTGGCTACTCCTAGCAGATAGAGTCAACACGAGAAACATGTTGAAAAGGAGGCACTACAACGTCGGAAACAACGTCAACTGTGCTATTTGTAGCTGCAATGTGGAGGAGACCGTTGAGCACCTTTTCTTCAACTGCCCCTTTAGCCAAAGATGCTAGACTGCACTTGGTATTTCTTAGCCAAATGATGGAAACAGATTGCAGCTTATCCGAGGTGGAAGACTTCGTTGGCTCTCGCCATTGTTCGTGGAAATCTACATGTTATCCGCTTGGAGCATCTGGAAAGAACGCAATGGAATTGTCTTTAGAGGCATCCCCCCACCTTTAACTCTTGGAGGGCTAGACTACAAAATGACCTGGATTTATTATGCCATAGGGTCAACCCCCCCCCCCTAGTAGAGTTTATCTCTGCCTTCCACAAACCTATAACCACCTCCACCTTACTCTCCCCTCTTGGGGTGCTGACACACCCCTACACGTGTGTTGACCCACCTTGTAATCATGTAAACTAACACTTTGACAAAAGTGATATAATATACGTGTCAGTAGGATCCTTTCCTACTGTCTTTAACCCTTCAATAAAAACTTCACTCAAGAACCTGTATGAAGGCTTTTCCCTTAGCCTTAGACCCTCGGCATGTAAAATGACCTTGGTGATTATGGTACCCTCTGTAAGATTATGTTTTGATGTATCAACCAGATTCCAGTAAAACCAAATTCCTCTTCGGTATCGTTTTTACTTATAGACTTTATTCCATCTCATTAGTTGTCTCAACCACACACCTCGACACAAAATTGTCAGGGGCTCTATATGGCAACACATGTGTTACCAAATAAAAAGTCTGAACAGCTTTATAGCGCAATTCGGCGTCCCAATCTCGGCACTATATGCATCGGCTCCGAATCATGTCTTTGGTCAATAGTTGGGTTGCCCGACTCTTGTGTTTGCTACCTTACGTTCCGTCCGATCGGATAGGGTAGTAAAGGGAGAACTACTGTGATTGTGTTTCTGGTTCGTCCGGTTAAGCACCTTAGGAGAGAAAGCCGAAAACTGACTACCATGATGCGGCGAGAGCTGATCAGCCACTTGGCGACTTATTAAAATCTTTAGAATTTTTTTCCGTATTCGAAGGACTGTTTTCCGGTCACATATGCAACGCATCCACATTTGGATAGCCGCGTACACACCAGGGGCTACTTTGTAGACCCATTGTCAAACTCCTATGGCTATGTGAGAGCAATGAAACCGCATAGTCTGATTGCCTGGTTCCCACGGTGACACGTCCTTCATGGACCAAGACGTTGGGATAAGTGTAGTCATGTCCAATTCTGAACACCCCAGTAGTATCTACATGGGGGTTGAAGCCGACGACTTGGAACTCTCAAATATAAAAACGGCCGCACAGGAGGATAAAACCATTCATAAAGGCATGAATATATAAAAAAAACCTTAGTTCATAATACAAACTCCTGAATGGTTCGGACTCGTTCACTCTAAAACTACATCCTTCGAGCATTGGCCTTCTACAAGGCGGCCACCTTTTAGTCCGTCCTCAAATAGCACTCTGGTGTGCGATGGTCCTTGCTTTTGGGCTGGCCCTCAACTACCACCTTTTCGGCATTCATCTTCGCCCAGTGCATCTTAACACGGCAAAAGGCCATTCGCGCTCCTTCTATGCGGGACCACCTCTTGACGGCATCGATTCAGGGCAGCGCATCGATGAGACGCCACACAAGGCCGAAGTAGCTGCCCGAAATGGCTTCGGTCAGCCACAACTAGACTATGACATCCATCATGGCCGCGCTGTACATCCTATGCAGCTCCGCCCATTGTGCCATTTGGTCATTTAATAGTGCGGGACGCTCCTTCCCTGCAAACTGCAACAAGAAAAGCTTCTTCATTCTGTACCCCTCCTGGGCCCGGAAGAATTGGGCGGCGTCTGCAGCACTCTTCGGAAGATCCGCATATGCATCTCGAGAAGTCCATATTGGATTAAGCAAGGCATACCCCCGATTCCCAAATTTAGCTTGTAACGGAAAAAGGCTTACCAGCCGCTATTTTTCAGGCTTGATGGATATCCTCGCGCACCACGGGAGATTCGGACCACGCCTCCTTGGCATCTTCAAGGGCCTTGGCCAGTTCGGACCCTTCGCCTTATTTTCCTCTTCTAAGGACTCACAGTTACGGGCGGTGTCCTTGAGCTTCTGCTCTACGTCGGTCGCCCGTTCCTCAAAACGGCGCCGAGCGGCCTGTTCGGCTGTTACGTCCGCAACTGCTTTATCCGCGGCTACCTTGCTTACCCTTGCTTGCTCCTTGGCTTGGGTAAGCTCACCCCTGAGGGTTCCAACCGCGGCAGCACCATCTGCACAAACACACACATTGCAGCTCTGGAATTTCCACATAACACGGACATAAACAGGCATAAAATAAGAGTATCTCATACCTTGTGCCTGGTGGAGCCACTTGTTAACAAGGACTAGGTCCTCATCAGCTCGCTCTAGTTTCCGTTTGACCTCAGAAATCTCTGCTGACTGGGCAGTCGCCACTAAACCGGGAGGCCCATTTCCAAATAAAGTAGCATGTTACCACCTGAGAACTGACTATTGATCCTGTGCTCGCTTTTCTTTCAAAGAAGCGAACAGAGTCTCAGGGGCTATTGTCTATATACAGGCATATTTCTCATAAAAATGATCAAAAATATTACATTGCATACCTTGAAGCCTGCTAGCAGGCTGGAGAAGGCTTCATTCAGCCCGCTGTTGGCGGACTGAATCTTCTCAGCCAACATGCGAAGGTAATTTTTTTGGCCGAATTGGGACAAGCTTTGGAGTAGGCTTCTTGCAAACTAGAGCTTCGCTCAAGAAGGCTCGTGGTTCCGAGAGGGAACGTGTCACCTCCGTGTGCGAAACGACATACATATACTACCTTCTCCCGCCTTAATTTTTTTACACAGCCAGATTAGACCAAATAGAAGTACCATGCTAAATTTTGGAATTATTCCGGGTTCGTTTGGCCTTTTTTATACATTAATTGAGTTTCTGGGCATTTAATATGCATAATTCAAATTTGAACAACAAGCACAGGCTCCAGTGGACCAAAGTTGTTTGAAAAATCACATGTGTTTCCTTGGGTGAATTTCTAGGTCCCATGCAAGAGATGGGACTGAAATTCAAACATCTGGGCGTCGTGGCTCGGCCGGAAAGATTGAGAAACTTGGTTTTTTAATTCCTGTAATTCCAAAACATGCCTGAAAATCATGAAACTTGGCATGGTGTCATGATATGGCATGAACATGCTGCGGTAATTTTTTTTGCCAAATTGGGACAAGTTTTCGTATAAGCTTCTTGCAAACCGGAGCTTACCTCAAGAAGGCTCGTGGTTCTGAGAGGGAATGTGTCACCTCTGTGTGCGAAACGACATACGTACACTTCCTTCTCCCACCTTAATTTTTTACACAGCCAAATCAGACCAAATAGAAGTACCTTCGTAAATTTTGGAATTATTCTAGGCTCGTTTCTCCTTTTTTATACATTAAATGAGTTTCTGGGCATTTAATGTGCATAATTCAAATTTCAACTACAAGCACATGCTCCAGTGCACCGAAGTTGTTTGAAAAATCACATGTGTGTCTTTGGGTTAATTTCTAGGTCCCATGCAAGAGATGGGAGTGAAATTCAAACATCTGGGCGTCGTGGCTCGGCCGGAAAGATTGAGAAAGTTGGTTTTTTAATTCCTATAATTGCAAAACACGCCCGAAAATCATGAAACTTGGCATGGTGTCATGCCATGGCACCAACATGTTGCGGTAATTTTTTTGGCCGAATTGGGATAAGCTTTGGTGTAAGCTTCTTGCAAACCAGAGCTTCCCTCAAGAAGGCTCGTGGTTCTGAGAGGGAACGTGTCACCTCCATGTGCGAAACGACATGCGTACACTGCCTTCTCCCACTTTAATTTTTATACATAGCTAGATTAGAACAAATAGAAGTACCGTGCTAAATTTTGGAATTATTCCGGGTCGTTTCGCCTTTTTTATACATTAGTTGAGTTTCTGGGCTTTTAATGTGCATAATTCGAATTTCAACTACAAGCACATGCTCCAGTGCACCAAAGTTGTTTGAAAAATCACATGTGTGTCCTTGGGTGAATTTCTAGGTCCCATGCAAGAGATGGGAGTGAAATTCAAACATATGGGCATCGTGGCTCGACCGGAAAGATTGAGAAAGTTGGTTTTTTTATTCCTGTAATTCCAAAACACGTTGAAAATCATGAAACTTGGCATGGTCTCATGACATGGCACCAACATGCTACGGTAATTTTTTTGGCCGAATTAGGACAAGCTTTGGTGTAAGCTTCTTGCAAACCGGAGCTTCTCTCAAGAAGGCTCGTGGTTCTGAGAGGGAATGTGTCACCTCCATGTGCGAAACAACATATGTACACTGCCTTCTCCCGCCTTATTTTTTTTACACAGCCAGATTAGACCAAATAGAAGTACCGTGCTAAATTTTGGTATTATTCTGGGTCCGTTTGGCCTTTTTATACATTAACTGAGTTGCTGGGCATTTAATGTGCATAATTCAAATATGAACTACAAGCACATGCTCTAGTGCACCAAAGTTGTTTGAAAAATCACATGTGTGTCCTTGGGTGAATTTCTAGGTCCCATGCAAGAGATGGGAGTGAAATTCAAACATCTAGGTGTCGTGGCTCGGCCAGAAAGATTGAGAAACTTGGTCTTTTAATTCCTGTAATTCCAAAACACGCCTGAAAATCATGAAACTTCGCATGGTCTCATGACATGGCACCAACATGTTGTGGTCATTTTTCTCTCCAATTTTGGAAGGCTCACACATTAACAATCAACAAAGTCATTTTGGAACAAGTGCAGTCAAGTTACAAATCAGAAGCGCAAGTATTATTGAAACCGTGGGCGTTCGACTTACCAATTACGTGCGGCCACACGTCCCCTTTTTTATTGGCTAGGAGGTGTCATGCGGGGTACCTATTTGAGTATGGGAGGCGTGCGAATAGACCCCTGCGCGTGCTCATCGAGAGGAGAGCCCTTTTGACCGCTACCCGCTGTGCACCTCCCACCCAATGTCTCCATTAATGGCACCCGAGCACCTGTTCTATGGCGTGGCTATATGTCTCACTGGACTGAGATTTAAGAGAGAAAAATGAAAATCTGGAAAGAAAGTTTTGCATGGATCTTGATTTAAGATCCGACAGACCTATATAGCATCAACTGCGACTTATAGCAAGCATGATGAATATAAGGACGATGACAATTGATAATAATTGTCTTACATATTTATAAACGTAATTTTAAAAAGCCACATGCGGCAACGCCCAATATACAGAAGGGCAAGAGAACAAGGAAGCTACAGCAGGAACTAGACTTCGCGGCGGGCGGCAACGATCTCTTTCTTTTCCTCAAGATGCTAGTTGAGAGCATCCACAGATTCCTCCACCAGCCGTCTACGCTCAATGCGCAGCCTGGCATTCTCGTCCATAAGTTTCTCGACGATGACGCTGATCCTCTTCACCAAGGCAGTGTTCTGATCTTGTTGCTCCGCACTTCCAACGATCTCCGCCCTCAGCAGGTCGCGCTCGGCCCGGAGCTTCGCATTGCTCTCATTTAGTTGTCGGATGACATCGGTAGACTATTGAAACGAGGCTTGCAGGTCATCCTGCAACCTTTCCCATCTGGAGATTTGATCCATCTGCCTAAGGACGAGGGCACGCATGTGCCTGTAAGAGTCCTGCCTGCCCGCGAGGCAATTTCCTAGGCCGTTGCGGCGTCGGAGGACATCTTTACTGCATTCGCGGTACGGCATGACATCTCTTCTGCTTCCGCGGCGTGGCCGGACCAGTCTGCTGCATCGACGGCGCGGCGGGACCTCTTTGCTGCTACGGTCGTGCGGCGGGACATGTTGGCTACTTTCGCGGCGAGGCAGGACATCTCTCGTGCTCCCTCTTCTAGGCTCGCCTCTCCCTGCTGGCAATGTCTCGACCCAGAACTCATGCTGGCCATGGCGGGTGCAAGGGAACGATGATGAATGACTTGTTTGTTTTTGACTTATTGTGGATGAGGAGTTGATGAGGAATGTGCAGTCATCTTGGAGTAGTAGTATTTATAACCGTGTAGTAATACGCTCCTAAGTGGGAAACCATTTAGGTTTTGATCGGTGTGAACAGGTTTGCAATTTGGAATGTGATGGGACGCATGCTCAAAATTTATTGACGGTTATAAGTGCGACACTATTCCCGGAAGGCATAACGTGGGCACGTATGCCTTCTCGGCCGCGTACATGGCATTTGCACCATAGGGTGCACTGCAATAGGCAATGTTAGCACCATCGCGCACGGTACTTTTAATTAGAATGTGTGTGCTCATCTAGCGCACACACGTTGATCTATCTAACGGTTTCAATTTGTTGTGGCTAATCGCAAACAGTTCATCCATGTGAAGTGTATGCCATCAATCGCAGACACTTTGATCTAGCTAACCCGTTTATGTTCTGTTGCCTAATCGCAAATAGTTAATCCTTCAGAAGCGTATGCCCTCAATCACACACACCTTGATCTGGCTGACCGTTTCTTTTGTGTTGCCTAATCACAAACAGTTCATCTGAGTGAATCGTATGCTGTGTATCGCACACGCCTTCATCTGGCTGCCTGTTTCTTTTGTTCGTCCTTATCGCAAACAGTTAATTGAACTTAACTGTATGCCCTTCATTGCACATGCAACTAAAACCTGAACCGTGTTTGATGCATCCGCCATCGCAAACGTTTTATACATTTCTGAAGCTTTTCATACAACACCGTTTGCGATTATTGCATTGCACACAGTTTCTCGAAGGGTCTCTAATCGTAGTGTCGCGTTAGCAGCATCCTGCAGTAGTGTGTGATGCCTCATTGCAAGGTCTCGGTGTCGTGCTAATGCAAGAGAAGAAATCTATGGCCTATACTTCTCGTTATTTGAAGCCAAATGAAAGGAACTATCCCACTCATGATTTTGAGTTGGCGGCAGTTCTCCATGCATTAATAACATGGAGACATCTCTTGTTGGGAAGACAAGTGGACATTTTCACCGATCACTAGAGCCTCAAATATATCTTCACTCAACCCAACCTCAACCTCCGGCAAACTCGTTGTGTCAAGATGATTCAATAGTACAATCCAAGCATTGAATATACTCTAGGCAAGGCGAATGTGATTGCAGATGCTTTGACCAGAAAGTCTTATTACAACAGCTTAATTCTCAAGCCATTCCAACCGGATCTTTGTGAAGCTTTCCGCAGGCTCAACCTCCAAGTTGTTCCTCAAGGTTTTCTTGCCAACCTTCAAGTCACACCAACTTTGGACAAACAAATTCGTGAGGCACAACTCCTTGATACCATGGTGAAGAAGGTGAAACACGGTATTGCCAAGGGCTTATCCAAATACAAGTGCTATCACATTGATGACAAGGACACCTTATTCTTCGAGCACCAGATTGTGGTTCCTAAAGGTGATCTAAGGAAGGTCATAATGAACGAAGTGCACAATTCTCTTCTTTCCATTCATCCAGGCAGTTCGAAGATGTACCATTACCTCAAGCAATCATATTGGTGGACTCGAATGAAGCAAGAGATTGCTCAATTCGTGAATGAATGTAATGTCTGTCGAAGGGTGAAAGCAGAACATCAACGACCAGCTGGTCTCCTCCAACCTCTTGCTATTCCAGAATGGAAGTTTGAACATATCAAAATGGAATTTGTCATTGGCATCCCAAAGTCCAAGCATGGGAATGATGCAATCTTCATTGTCATCAACAAGCTTACAAAAGTGGCTCATTTCCTTCTAATCAAAGAATCTATCATGGCAGCTCAGTTGGCAGAGCTATACACCTCCATAATTGTCTTGTTGCATAGAATTCCGCAATTGATCTCTTCAGACCGCGGGTGCATTTTCACTTCTATGTTTCGGGACTGCTTCTAGAAGGCCATGAGCACCAACATTTGCTTCAGCACGGCTTTCCATCCTCAAACAAGTGGCCAAGTCGAGAGAGTCAATCAAATCCTCGAAGACATGCTTAGAGCTTGTGTAATCTCTTTCGGTATGAAGTGGGAAGATTGTCTCCCATATGCCAAGTTCTCCTACAACAACAACTTCCAAGCAAGTTTGGGCAAGGCCCCATTCGAAATTCTATATGGTAGAAATTGACGTACTCCTCTCAATTGGTCCGAGACCGGTGAACGCCAACTTCTTGGCAACGACTTGATCACAGAAGCTGAAGAAATGTGTAAAGTCATCCGTGAAAATCTCAAAGCCACGCAATCGTGCCAGAAGAGTTACTATGATAGCAAGCACCGTGACTTGGCTTTCGAGATTGGAGACCATGTCTACCTCCGCGTCTCTCCAATGAAAGGCACTCAACGCTACGGTATCAAAGGGAAGCTTGCCCCATGATACGTGGGTCCTTTCAAGATCATTGGCAGAAGAGGCGACCTCGCCTATCAACTTGAGCTCCCGCCCAACTTCCCAAATGTGCACAATGTGTTTCACATGTCACAGCTTCGCAAGTGCTTCAAGACGCTTGAGCGCACTATCAACTTCGAAGAGATTGAACTCCAAGAAGATTTGTCTTATCATGAGCATCCTGTTGCCATTCTTGAAGAAACCGAGCGCAAAACTCGCAACAAGTCGATCAAATTCCTAGAAGTTAAGTGGTCTGGCCATTCCGACCGAGAAGCCACCTGGGATCGCGAGGATCACTTCTGTTCCGAATATCTGGAGTTCTTTCAGTCCTAGATCTCGGGTCGAGATCCTCTTGTAGTGGTGCAGAGTTGTAACGCCCCGGATGTAACATTCCACAATTGAAACTCCAACTCTTGCCGTTTCCGGATATGTGATATGTTATATCCTTCGTGGTTGGGTTTTGTCCTCGTTTTTGCATTTTGTTCATGTCATGCATTTCATCTCATGTCATCATGTGCATCTCATTTGCATTCGTGTTCGTCTCATGCATCCGTTCCTTTTCCCCATTGTCCGTTTCGGAATCCTTCACTCACACATGCACCCATTGCACCTCTTAGGTCTCGTTTCATGAGCGGGATAAAAATGTTCTAGGAATGGGCCGAGATTTGTCGAGTGGCCTTGGTACACCACCGGTAGGCCGCTTGTCAAATTTCGTTCCATTTGGAGGTCATTTGGTGCTGCAACGGTTAACCGGGTAACCGCAAAAACCCCTCTCTCATTGCAGCGCGACACCCCTCCAAAACAACCCTTTAGCCCATCTAAACCCCCTCCATGCTATCCGTCATTGGATCACGATCGTGTGGGCGAAAACAACACCTCATTTGGACTCTCCTAGCCCCCTACCTATAAATATGCCTCCCCCTCCTCAAATTGCGGAGGAAACCCTAGATACACCTTCCCCCTCCGCGCCGGACATGTCCGGATGGCGCCGACACGTCCGTCGCCACCCGCAACTAATCACCGCCCGCCACCTGTCCTCACCGCCTCCGCCACGCCAAACCTCCCTGTCGGCCGCTGCCGTTGCACGCCGCCACCACTTCGCG